>NC_081539.1:1399404-1414404 GCF_030273125.1 Centropristis striata
AAAAATAGATGCAAAACAATCAGAAAGATGCAAAAACACAAGTAAATAAAAAGCAACTAAAAACAGGAGCAAGACGACTCAAAATCAATGAAAAATGATTCAAAATCAAAGAAAAACGACTCAAAATAAATGCAAAACAACTAAAATCAATGCAAAACGACTCAAAATAGATGAAAAATGACTCAAAGTAGATGCAAAACGACTAAAAATTAATGCAAAATGAATGCAAAACGACTCAAAATAGATGCAAAATAAATGCAAAACGACTCAAAATAAATGAAAAATGGCTAAAAATAAATGCAAAACGACTAAAAATAAATGCAAAATGAATGCAAAACGACTCAAAATAGATGAAAAATGACTCAAAATAGATGCAAAACGACTCAAAATAAATGAAAAATGACTAAAAATAAATGCAAAATGAATGCAAAACGACTAAAAATAAATGCAAAATGAATGCAAAACGACTCAAAATAAATGCAAAATGACTCAAAATAAAATGCAAAATGTGGAGACAGAGACAACGACCAGCTGCCAGACTCCCACAAAGGACCGGAACTCAATTTTAAAAGCATGCAAAACTACTATAAAAGGATAAAAAACGATTTAATAACTTGCAAATCTACCACAAAAAGATCAAAGCGCCTAAAAATAACTGCAAAATTACCAAAAAATGGTGGAAATCTATTTTTTAAACGTGCAAAACTACCACAAAATAATGCAGAATGAGAAAAATATACGCAAAACTGCACAAAAAGATGCAAATTGCGACAGAAAAGACAGAGAGAGAGAGAGAGAGGAGGAGGAGGAGGAGGAGGAGGTGTGGACTCTGAGAGTTTGTGATCCGTCAGTCAGCTTCACCTCTCACACAGAAACAGGAACTCCTTCAGCTGCTCCTGGAGGAGCAGCAGGAGGCTCACTGACAACTACCAGCACACATGAAGCTTTACGGAGGAAGAGGAGGAGGAGGAGGAGGAGCAGGAGGAGAAGCGCTGCTGCTCCTGCTGCTGTTCGGCCGCTGCTGCTGCACCACCAGCCCCGAACGGAGAGGTAGGAGCCGGGAGGGAGGGAGGGAGAGCCGGGGAGAGGGCTCCGGGAGCCCGGGCAGAGGGCTCCGGGAGCCCGGGGAGAGAGGGAGAGAGCCCGGGGAGAGAGCTCCGGGAGCCCGGAGAGAGAGCTCCGGGAGCCCGGGGAGAGGGCTCCGGGAGCCCGGGGAGAGAGCTCCGGAAGCCGGGGAGAGAGCTCTTGGAGCCCGGGGAGAGAGGGAGAGAGCTCCGGGGAGTTTTCAACAGTTTCCTCTGCGTGTTTCTGCTGATTTAACTTTAAAAGAGTTTAATAACAGATTTCTTTCGGGGCTGTTGTAGTTTTCTTTCTCTCTTCAGGAAGTACAGAACATATTTTATTTTATTTATTCATTTTTTATTTCATCTGATATTTGAATCATATTCAAAACTCCCTTTTTGATAATAAATATGATAAATAATGACCAAAAAGTCACATTAAACACACAAAACGTATTATAAATATAAGACCCAAATAAGAATATTGTAGTAAATATATTATTATTATTATTGTTATTATTATATGTATCAGCATATGACACTATGTTGTTTCTATCTCCAGGTTTTGTACAAACATATAATAATATAATTTGTACTAAAACGTAAAAATACCTGAAATGTTCCAGTTTCAACAAAATATTCTGAAGCTTCTATGATTTTTTTTTGCCATTTTTAGACAAACTATAATATATTTTTAATGATTTTGGAAATATACTATAATGGACAAAATGGACAAATTACAGTTTGACCCTATTTTTAAATTTTATTTTTATTTTTTTTGGACATTCTGTAAAATGTCGTTTTTCAACATATTATACTATTATATGTATCAAAATACTAAACTATGACTTTTTTTGTTAGTTTTTTAAAATTTTAAATTTTTACTATACTACAGCTTGTGTGTGTGTGTGTGTGTGTGTGTGTGTGTGTGTGTGTGTGTGTGTGTGTGAGAGAGAGAGAGATTTTGGCCACATTATCTATTAAATACGTATATAATCATATATTTGCATTATTTTAATTAACGGACATGTGACAAATATTAGCTGAGAATCTGTTTACACAGAGCTGAGGGGAGAGGACAGGAGAGCCTGCAAACATGACAATACTTCAATATGGAGTATAGAAAACTGTTTTTTGTCATATAGTGCTGTTTTGTTTTTGGTCTTTGTGTGTCTTTTTTATATTTTTACATCTTTTTGAGGGATATTTTGTGTGTTATTTGGTCTCTTTTGGTCTTTTTTTTGTCATTTTGTGCCTTTTTTTTGGTCTTTTATTGTCTTTTTTGTGGTGATTTTGTGACGTTTTTTTTCTTTGTCGTCTTTGTGACAGTTGTGTGTTGTGATTGTGCTGATTCCATAAAGCTGAAGGACTTTTAGATTATAGAGATTTAATATGTTGCAGTGGAACAGAGTGTAAAAAACGCCCTGAAACACTTGTTGAGGGTTAAAGAGTAATTAACACAATATGACGTGAGTTGTTTCTGTAATAATAATATAATAAACGACCTAATTAATCTCTCAACTCATATCTATAATAACAGTTTGGATGAATTATCACCAGTTAAAGCTTCATTTCCTGCTGTTTTCTTTGTGTCGGAGCCAAACGTCGTCACTGTGAACCTGAAAACACCAGCAGGGAAAATAACTCAACTATTGATTATTAATTATTATTATTATTAATCTCCACATTACTGTCTTTAACCCTAAAGAGTCAGCGAAGAGTCTGTTGTAACCAACGCAGGAGAAAAGCTGCCAGAATATAAATTAATGAATTAAATAAGTTAATATGCTAATAAATGTATATAAAATGATATTTAAAAAAATAAATATGCAATAATTACGACAATACGACTAAAGATAGAAGCAAAACTACCACAAGAACTTGCAAAAAACGACTAAAAAAACAACAACAAAGAGGCACAAAATGACCAAAACTTGATGCAAAATCATCACAAAGATACAAAACCTCCACAGAGAAAAAAATCAAAATGCAGAACGACGACACAGACAAAAAACTACAACAAAAAGATGAAAAATGATTTAAAATGATGCAGAACAATGAAAATAATAAATGCAAATGAGCCAAAATGTCTCAATGTGTCTGCCAAAATAAAATAAATTAATTAATGTCATTAAATGTGTCAAATAATAATTAATTGATTAAATGCAACATGAGTTGATATTTTTATTAAATAATTCCTCTATTTATTTACCTTTATATTCAAGTTTCTCTTGTATTTTTCATTTTTAATGGTATTTATTTATATTTGCATTGATTATTACATTTACATTTGTATTAATCCCCCATTTAATTTTGACTATTAATTATTATTATTTAATATAATTATTATTAATTATTTTACTAATAATTTATTAATTCAAAATATATCACAAGATTTTCAGTTTTCATTTGTACTCACACAGACAGACAGACAGACACACACACACACACACACACACACACACACACACACACACACACACACAGACACACACAGACACAGACATACACACACACACACACACACACACACACACACACACAGACACACACACACACAGACACACACAGACACAGACACAGACACACACACACAGACACACACAGACACAGACACAGACACACACACACACACACACAGACACACACACACACACACACACACACAGACACACAGACACACACACACACACACACACACACACACACACACAGACATACACACACACACACACACACACACACACACACAGACACACACATACACACAGACACACAGACACAGACACACACACACACACACACACACACACAGACACACAGACACACACACACACACACACACACACACACACACAGACACACACACAGTAGGAGGATCTCATCATGTTTCTCTGACTCGTCACATTAACGTTTGTGTATTTCGTGTTAATTAGCTCTGAAACTATTGATTCTTTTCACTAGATTATGAAAAATCAGCTTCATCTTATCAATGAATCATAAAACTGAGAAAACTTTGGTCTCAGATCAGATAAAACTCAGATAAACCAGGAGGAGTCGTGGAGCCGGAGATGTTTTTGGGCATTTCTCCTCCAAAAACAGCCAGATTCTGTGTTTCTTTTGTTTTGAAGATCCAGACAGCAAAGCATCATGGGAGCTGAGAGCGCCCAACAAGACAATTAATAAGAGAATGAAGGAGGAAACGCTGAGCTCAGCACACACACACACACACACACACACACACACAGAGGTAACAGTGTGTGTTGAGTGGAAACAGCTGACTGAACTCACTCTTTGTCTCAGCAACAATTAGACTCAGGAGGATTTTATCACTGAGTGAGTGTCCGACTGCACAGACGTGTCGCTGTCGTTGTCGTTGTTGTTGTTGTTGTTGTTGATCAGGTTAGAGGTTCAGTTTAACGACTCGTTCATTCAACCGATAGAAGGACACTTTGTTACACTCGTTGTTGTTGTTTGTGTCTCGTTGTGATTTGAGGTTTTTGAGCTTATGGTTCTTTTTTTTTTTTTAGTTTTGCACGACTTCGTTGTCTCTATATGGAAGTTTTTTTCAAACTTTTTTTGTTTTTGCATCTTTTTACAGTTTATTGTTGTCTCTTTGCAGTACGCTTAGTCTTTTGTGGTTGTTTTGCATCTCTTTACAGCTGGTTTTTGTCTCTTTGCAGTTGTTTCATGTCGTAATAATTTGTAAAATTTTAAAATTTAATTCATTTTTTTCATCTGTTTTGCAGTTCTTGATAGCAGTTTTTGTCTTTTGTCGTAGTTTAAAAAAAATGTGTGTTTTTTTGTGTCTCGATGCAGTAGTTTTTTTTTAAACTTTATACTGTTTTTTCCATCTCTACATGTGTTTTTTTGTCTCTTTGTGGTTGTTTTTTGTCTCTTTCAAGGTTTTAATAGTTTTGGATTTTTAATTAGTTTTAGTTTCAATTTCGTTGTGAATTTTTGTTTTCAAATTCAGTTTGTTTTATTTTGTTTTTAGGGTGAGTTTGATAGTTTTAGTTTAGTTTTTATTAGTTTTAGTTGTTTAGTAAATGGGCTATTTGTTTGGTGTGAGATTCAAAGAGGTCATAATAATTTTTGCCTTCATTTCCTTTGGTTTATCATCTCTTTTTTTTTTTTAAAAACTCTCGTTTTTACTTTTATTTCAGTTAAAGAAAATGTTTTTTCAATTCTAGTTTCCGTTATTTCGTTAATTTTAATTTTTAATGTTTTTTATGTCGTTGTGGTCCTCTCGTGGTTGTTTGTTGTCTCTCCGTGGTTGTTTTGCATCTCATTGCAGTAGCTTTAGGCTCTTTATTGTTGACTTTTCTCTCCTATAGTAGTTTAAAAAACAATTCTGGGTATTTTCTGTGTCGTCTTTCCATCCGTTCTGTTGCTGGAGTCTCTTTGTCTCTTTTGTCTCTTTGTGGCTGTTTGGTCTTTTTATCTTCATGTGGTTGTTTTACATCTCTTTGTGTTTCTTTGTGTGTATTTTTTCTTGTGTTCATTTCTCTGATCAGTTATTTCATCTATAAAACGTCTTCAGATCCGTCGGCTGCTTGTTAAAACTTCTCAAATGTTTTCAAGACTGCAGAGAGATCTGACCTCCAGCCTGAGTGTGTGTGTGTGTGTGTGTGTGTGTGTGTGTGTTTGTGTTTGTGTTTGTGTGTGTGTGTCTTTGGAAGCAGCTAAATGAAACTCGACTCCAATAAAAACAATACACACGGCGCTGGAGCCTCGCGGTAACCATGACAACGGTGTTAGCATACTGACTAAAAAACGGCGACAACAATCAGAGCGAGGACAAACTGCAGCAGGCTGCAGACACACACAACACTTCCTGCTCTCACAGTGCCCATTTATGTCTCTTTGTAGTTGTTTTATGTCTGTCGTTTTTTATGCAAATTTTGTGGTCGTTCTGTATGAATTTGTGGTTGTGTTTTGTCTCTTTGTGGTCGTTTTTCTGTCTCTTTGTGGTCGTTTTATATCTCTTTGTAGTTGTTTTATGTCTGTTGTTTTTTAATGCAAATTTTGTGGTCGTTCTGTATGAATTTGTGGTTGTGTTTTGTCTCTTTGTGGTCGTTTTTCTGTCTCTTTGTGGTCATTTTATGTCTCTTTGTAGTTGTTTTATGTCTTTGGTTTTGTAAGGCGGTTTTTGTGGTCGTTCTGTATGAATTTGTGGTTGTGTTTTGTCTCTTTGTGGTCGTTTGGTGTAATTTTGTGGTTGTTTTACGTCTCTTTGAGGTAGTTTTTGTGCGTCTTTGTGGTCGTTTTTCATCTCTTTAGAGTTGACTCCTAGCGGTCGATTTACATCTCTTCATGGTTGTTTAAGTCTGTGTTTTTTTCTTGCATCCTGTGGTTGTTTTATGTCTCTTTGTGGTTGTTTTGTCTCTGTGTTTGTTTTGCATGTTCTGGTGGTCATTTTGTGGTCATTTTTCATTTTTCTGTGTGGTCATTTTGCAGTAAAGTCGTTCTGCATGAATTTGTGGTTGTGTTTTGTCTCTTTGTGGTCGTTTGGTGTCATTTTGTGGTTGTTTTACGTCTCTTTGAGGTAGTTTTATGCGTCTTTATGGTCGTTATTCATCTTTCTGTGTGGTCGTTTTGCAACTCTTCAGCATAAAGTCCTTGTGGTCTATTTATGTCTCTTTGTAGTTGTTTTATGTCTGGTTTTTGCTGGGTTTTTGTGGTCGTTTTGTGTGAATTTGTGGTTGTGTTTTGTCTCTTTGTAGTCGGTTTGCATCTCTTCAGAGTATTTGTATGTGCTTTTGGTCATTTTGTGTCTCTTTGTGGTTGTTTTATGTCTTTGTGATAATTTTGCATCTAATTAAAGTATTTTTGTGGTTAGGGTCAGTAGTTTTAGGCTCCTTGTGGTTGTTTTGCATGTCTTTGTTGTTTTTTCTTTTCTTTTCTTTTCATCTTTGTGGGATTTTTTGCATCTCTTGCAGTAGTTTTTGTATCTTTGTGGTTGTTTTGTGCCTCCTCATGCTCATTTTGTGTCCTGGTTGTTTGCTGTTTTTCTGCAGGAGTTCTTATCTTTATGTGGATGTTTTTGCATCTCTTGTTTCTGTGACTTTGTAGCAGATTTGTCTTTGTTGCCTTTTTACATCTCTGTGAAGCCTCTTTGTGGTTGTTTTGTGTCTTATTGTAGTTGTTTGGTAGCCAACAGGTGGCCATAATGAGACACAATTCATTGTTTTGTGTTAAAATAGTATTTTTTATATTTTTGAATATATTTTTGATTCACAAATTCATCACCGTAATGCATCCAGATAAGAACTTCATGGTTTCCCCCACACTTATATACAATAAATATTTAAAAAACTTTATAAAAATAAATATACATTTGTTTAAAAATGTATAATTTAACAGAATATAATCAAACATAATGGTTTTTAACAATGTATAAAGAACAAAATCTGAATGAAAATTGATGATAAATAATGGTTAAATGTTACGGTAATGATAGAATCGTTTAAATTAAAATATGTGTGTTTTTTAATAAAATACATTTTGTGATGCCAGCTACCCTTGAGCATATTGAAGTGCTTTCCAAAGGAAAAAAAACAACCTTTTGTTGTTGTTTTTTATTTTAAAATGTGTTACAGTAATGAATGTTGCTCACAGTGTCTCTAAAAATGTCACAAAATACCTTACATTTTTAAAATAGATGATAAATTCATATGAAACAGGGACTTTAGATTGTATTTGTTATAAAGAGTCAAATAAAATATGTATTCAAAGCTCTTGGAGTTTTCCTGTGAGCTGCACCATGTTCATGAGAATCACCCAGGTGCATCATGGGAACTCTGTCCCGTCTGTGGACCAATTAAATCGCTCCAATTAGAGCTGGTAGTGAATTAGAACAACTGTGTGTAAAACAGCCTCGGGGCAGAGAGCGATTTGTTTTTTAGTCGGCTTAATAAATGAATCGATCTGACCTGCAGCAGCAGCAGCAGCAGCAGCAGCAGCAGCAGGAGCAGCAGCAGCAGCAGTGCATCCTGGGGGATTTTCAGAGCTGGAATGTGAAGAATGTCAATAATGGAGCTCAGGAAAAGTGTTAGCAGGATTACACAGGCCGCCGGCTGCCCGTACTGTAACATGGGAACTCAAAAGGTCTTTAACCTGCGTTTGACTCTGCTGGGTCAGAGGTCAGAGTTCACACACAGCTGGACTCCTGTCAGCTGTTAACACAGCGAGAGGCCTCGGTCCTTCACACTTCAGTTTACTGATTCCTCAAACGGCTTTCACGTCGAAGCAGGAGCACAAAAAGTGATCAAGAATATTCTGGTCTTGGCAACAATAGTGAAAAAAACGAGTTATATGAGGCTCTTCATTCCTTTTTGTTCCCCACGTCCTCTGGAGCTCCGCAGGGTTCAATCAGGGGCCTCTGATTGAACCTCTGATATAAAAGCAAATATAAAGAAAATTAAACTAGTATTAGCACAATCAATGATGATTTTGCAGCAAGATATTCACGTTTTGTGAGAATATTCATGACAGAAACAAAAAGCTGCCTTCCCTTGGTGTTCCACAGGGTTCAGTTCTTGGGCCTCTGTCATATCCGTTTCATAAAAACGAAACAAATTTAAATGAAATAAAACTTGTATCAGCCGAACAAACAAAAACCTTGAAATAATTGCAGAAGAATAAGGTTCGGACAGAAAGACGGGATTTTGTATGTGTCGTCTTTGTCAGGGTTAAAAGGAAGTTGTTTGGGACTCCAGAGCCTCTCTGTTGTTGTTTATAATCCTCATAAGTAAACAACACAACCTGATTGGTTGTTGCCTTTCTTCCCTGCGTGAAAACTCTGAAATGTCACTTTTCGCACCATAATATTCACATTCTGTGAGAATATTCATGACCGAAACAAAAAGCCGCCTTCCTTTGGTGTTCCACAGGGTTCAGTTCTTGGGCCTCTGTCATTTCCGTTTCATAAAAATTAAACAAATTTAAATAAAAGCGCTGACAACACTCCGCTGTGTTTCCCTGTTAGAACTTTTGCCTTTGGTGTTCCACAGGGTTCAGTTCTTGGGCCTCGGTCATTTTCGTTTCATAAAAACTAAACTCAATTTAAAAAATAACCAATTATGCTGATGACACTCACATTTTCCTGTTAAGACTTGTTAGCATTATTAGCTGTGATGGATAAACAAAGGAAAGGAAGTTTATCGTCTTAGTTTGGACCAAAGAGACTTTATTTTCAGGCTGTTTTATCATCACGTTACTCACTTTTTCACTGCAATAAATTAAAAATATTTAAAATCTGCAGCTTTTTGGATTCAGCACCGTCACCAACATAACAAAAAAAGGAAATAAAACTAGTTTTTGATCATTTATTTGACGCTCTGAGGAACAGAAAATTATCCTCCCACTTCGCTCACGCTAGAGACTTTTTAAATGTAATAAATTACACATTACTAGCGACTTTTCCTGCAGGAAAACTCGCAGGAAAAGTCGCTTTTTCGCAGCATAATATTCACGTTCGTTGAGAAGTATTCATGACAAAAATATATTGATTTGTTAGTTAATTGCATGAAAAAAAAAACCTTTAGTGTCACAGACTCCTGCAGAGCTGCACATTCTCTGTTCTATTTGTGTTTTTAGGAGGCCGGCACTCGTTCTGTCACCACCGCAGATTAAATCCTGAGAAAGTGTTGAAATAAAGAAAAAAAAGAAGAAGAAGCAAAAGAAAACAGAAGCTGTTCAACCGTTGGAATTTTCCTTCAACGGCAAAATGGACAGAGAGGAGCAGCTCAAACAGACAAGCGGAGTCTCGCTCCGACCTGCACACACACACTGCTGCAGGCAGGACACACACACACACACACACACACACACACACACACACACACACACAGAGTGCAGATTGTGCGATAAGGTTTTGTTCAGGGTTTTACTGTCAGACGGGATCATGTAAGACCTTTTTAATTCTCTCAGTGAGGTGAAGAGTGGAACAGAAGAAGAAGAGCCAATCAAACGCCACGAAAAGACGACAAATACTAAGAAAACACGTCCGCCTGCCTGCTTTATATTTACTTTATATTTATATTTACACTTCTTTCATTCATCATTTCATTGACTTCAGTGCCTGCAGAGAGACACGATCCTCTGAGCTGTTTTATCATCACGTTACTCACTTTTTCACTGCAATAAATTAAAAATATTTCAAATCTGCAGCTCTTTGGATTCAGCCCAGTCACCAACATCACAAAAAAAGAAGATTAAACTAGTATTTGATCATTTATTTGATGATCGCTCACGTTAGAGACTTTTTAAATGTAATAAATTACACATTACTAGTTACTTTCTGTGTAGAGTAATCTGTTACTTCTACCACTAGAAACCCAACTGGAAGTCATGAGTCAGAGCACAGAAGCTGTTTATTTGAGCCTCACGTTTCTTTTAATGATCTGTTTTGACAACCTTCTATTAGTTTCTGCTGTAAATCACACAGACAGAGTTGAACAGGACGTCTCTTGTGGTCGTTTGGTGTCATTTTGTGGTTGTTTTACGTCTCTTTAAGGTAGTTTTTGTGCATCTTTGTGGTCTTTTCTTAGAGTTTATTTAGAGTAGAGTTCTAGTGGTTGATTTACGTCTCTTCATGGTTGTTTGACTGTGTTTTTCTTGCATGTACTGGTGGTTATTTTGAGGTTGTTTTTCCTCTTTCTGTGTGGTCGTTTTGCATCTCATTAGAGTAAAGTCCTAGTTGTTGTTTTATGTCTCTTTGAGGTAATTTTACGCGTCTTTGTGGTTGTTTTATGTCTGTTTTTTTTGTGGTCGTTTCGTATGAATTTGTGGTTGTGCTTCGTCTCTTTACACCAATGGTCTCAAACTGGCGGCCCACAGGCCAATTGTGGCCCTCGTGACTATATTTTGTGGCCCCCACCTTGATATGAAAGTTTAATGTGAGTTTTATATAAATGGAACTTTACCGTGTTGTGTGTGGAAGGTCCCTTTAATTACTTTTTTTGGTAATTTTGTGATTTTTTTTGTAATTTTTTGTCTTTTTTAAATAATTTTGTGTCCTTTTTTAATAATTGTGTGTCTTTTTAAATAATTTAGTGTCTTTTTTGGTAATTTTGTGTCTTTTTGGGTCATTTTGTGTCTTTTTAAAATAATTTTGTGTGTTTTTTGGTAATTCTGTGTCTTTTTTGGTCATTTTGTTTCTTTTTTAAGTAATTTAGTGTTTTTTCAGTCATTGTGTGTATTTTTTTTTGTCATTTTGTGTCTTTTTTGGTAATTTTGTGTCTTTTTTTGTCTTTTTAAATAATTTAGTGTCGTTTTTTAATAATTGTGTGTCTTTTTAAATTATTTAGTGTCTTTTTACAATAATTTAGTGTGTTTTTTGGTAATTCTGTGTCTTTTTTGGTCATTTTGTTTATTTTTTAAGTAATTTTGTGTCTTTTTTTGGTCATTTTGTGTCTTTTTTGGTAATTTTGTGTCTTTTTTTGGTCATTTTGTGTCTTTTTTTAGTAATTTTGTGTCTTCATTTGGTCATTTTTTAACTGCCTCCAGCCGGTAACTTGAGTTGCCCCTGCTTTAGAGTGGTTTTTTGTATCTCCTTTTGGTCATTTCATGTCCTTCTGTGGTCGTTTTAAGTCTTTTTGTGGTCGTATTTTTTCCATCACCTTGTGATCATTTTGCATGTCATTAAAGTATTTTTGGTCAGTTGTTGTCAGTGTTGGTCCGTTCTGTTTAGGGGTTTTTTGTGTCGTTTAACATGGAAACAAAGTGAAGCTGAGAGTTTCTCAGCGGAGCTCAAACCTGCAGAGTTGAACAGGACTAACAGTTCTCAGCTGCTCGACACATTCCTCTGTGTGTGTGTGTGTGTGTGTGTGTGTGTGTGTGTGTGTGTGTGTGAGATGCACACACAAGGCCACTGTGTTCCTGTGGTGGCCTTCAGCAGGACATTATGTCTGCAGGTTCTAGTGTCGCCATGACAAACATCAGTAAAAACACTCAGAGCTCCGACGCTTCCATCAAAAGCTCTCATTGATTTCTACGGAGAGAGCGTGTTTGAAGCTGAGCTGCAGGCAAGGTGACTGCAGGTCACACACTACACACACTGAAGCACATTACACACTGTTAAACACGAGCTGTTATGGATTGATTTCTTTGGGTTTTCTGCTTCACCAAACACAAAACACAATCGATTCAAACTTCACTTTTAGAGCCATTAGAAATAAAAAGATCGTTTGATTGAAGTCACATCGGTTCAGTCACATGACGGTCTGGAGTCCATCTATTCATCACACAGTTTCAACAAATCTCTTATTATATAGAAATAAAACAGGAAGCTGTGATGAATCCATTAACACCGTGACTGAGTTTGGCTACACTGTAAAAAATGTCTGTAGATTTTAGGGTGAAAAAATGTCTAAACCATGTCAGTAAAAGATATAAAATTCAGTTTCAGTAACAATGAAACACTGTAAATGTTTAAATCAGACAAAACAGGATTTTTACAGTTTAAAACAACAACAACAACAACAACATTACTCCACTGTAAAATACTCTGTCAGCGTGTTTATAACAAAATAAACTGTTATATATAAACAAGCATCACTGTCATTTTTGCATTTATTTTTTTGTAAAAATACTTTTTCTCACTGTTAAATGTACTAAACACCATATCTCTACACTGTAAAAAATAATCTGTTTAATTTACGGTAAAATACCAGCAGCTGTGGTTGCCAGAACATCACCGTAAAAATTACAGTGAGTGAATTTTCTATTCCAAATTTAAATGGAAATATCAGCAAAAATTGTCATTTAGTCTGAATAATCCTGTTATTTTTAGGGTAATTGTGTCATTCATTCACACATCATGCCATTTCTCCATAAATTTTGCATGAAAATGTTATATTTTACCTAAAACCTGTGTGTTTCTTCCAGTTTATGACAGAAAAAAGTAAAAGTTTTGCGCTATTCTTTGATTTACGGTAATTAAAAGTGTCTAATACGGTGATGTACAATTTTTCATTTTATGCCCTATTTCTGATGTATTTGACAGAGTTTTACTGTTATTTCTACAAACATTTTTTACAGTGTAACAGAAACATACTGTAATATTTAATGGTAAAATCTTTAATTCATGCAGCATTTATGAAGTATTTTCTTGTCAATGATATGGCAGAACAGCGTTTCTTTTGATAGAAATGTTTATTTCTTACAGTAAAATATGGAATAAAATGGCTTAATCTTAAACGTGAAATCAACAGTGTTAATATCATTTTACCGTAATATTAGAAAAAGTTGCACCGTATTTATTATGGTAAAGTTCTGGCGACCACAGCTGCTGTTTTTTTTTTTTTTACAGTTTTTACAGTGATATTTTGCTAATATTGCATGTGTCTTTGTGCATCCTGGGGTCCATAAACAGTCTGTGAGCTGCATAAATGGGGTCTGAGTGTAAAGCTGAGACTCTTGTGGACTGTTTTTGTTTCTCAGAGAAGAACTGAAATGTTCTCTGTGTTCTCCTCTCTGATCTTTTATGAAGATAAATGGTGTGAAGACACGCTGCGTGTGTGTGTGTGTGTGTGTGTGTGTGTGTGTGTGGTCACATAAATAAAGAGGTCAGAAGAATTCACAGGGTTTCTGCTCAGATGTTCGGCTGCATTGATTCATAAGAACATCATCAGACTGAACTCACAGTGTTCTCTGTTAGGTGGCATCTGTTAGGCAAACCATTTGTAACTTGAACTTGTCCCTTGTTGAAGTCTGTGCTCCTCCGGCACAGACTGCTGTTTTCGAGCAGTTTGAGACCATTTCCCTGTCATCTCTTTCTAAGGTGGTTAGTGGCATGAAACCCACTAAGGGTGCTTTCACACCGCTAGTTCGATTATTTGGTCCGCACCAGGCAGTAAAATTGTTACATTGTAGCATCCAGACTACGTGTGGTCCGCGTTCACACATACAAACGAACCACATTGGTCTGAATGACGTTTCGTCATCTTCCGGTGGAAAAAACGCCAATTTCAACTTTCACAATGGGGCGACACGTTCACACACTGTTTCGTGCGCTGGCCCTTGCTTTTTATATCATCAACATTACCCATTTCTGGCAAAATATCCAGTTCTAGAATGAGTCGCGGCTGCAGCTGGAGAACAATCATCGGAAATAATGGATCCGGCGAAGGCACATATCACGTCATTTCAGGCAGAGGAGACGCGCTATTTTCACCAATGCTGTCCTGCTGATGTGGATGATATTGTTATGAGTATGCGTACTCTGAGAAGTATTTTGAAATGTATGGGGTTGGATCGAATGAAACATGTATATTACAGATTAAATTAATTTCATACCAGTGTTTCCCCAACATTCTTTCAGCAGCTGCGCAACACATGGCTAATTTGAATATTCAAATCAGCCATGTGTTGGTAGGTCATGACATGAATGAATGTAGGAGAATATACAGGCAGCACGCAAATTAAGCATTGATGCATTTTGAATAGTTAGTTTAGACCTGAGTTGGTCCAGGTTTGCGTTCTCACCAGAGGGACCGCACCAGAGGTTGCCATTTGGTGCGGAATCAAGCGGACCGAGACCACCTCTTTTTGGAGGACTCGGTCCGCTTGATTTAGTGCGCACCCGAGTGCGATTGATGCTTTCACACCGACGAAAACGAACCGAACTAAGAGCTTTTGGTTCGAATGGACTGTTTAGTGCGCACCAACTGCTGTTGGTGTGAAAGCACCCTAACTGTCCTTTAGATATCATTCCAGCTAAGTTTTTGAAGGAGGTTTTGAGTTCTGTTGGGTCAAGTCTGCTTGTTTTTATAAACACTTGTCTTAGTTTAGGGTCTGTTCCAGCTGCCTTCAACCACGCCATGGTTAGACCCCTTTTAAAAAAGCCGCATCTTGACACCTCTGTACTCTCCAATTTTAGACCCGTCTCCCACCTGCCTTTCCTTTCTAAGGTTCTAGAAAAAGTTGTTTTTAT
>NC_081539.1:1419404-1424404 GCF_030273125.1 Centropristis striata
CTTCACTCCCAGTCTTTGTGCTAAGCTAGGCTAACAGATCGACCGACTGAAGCAAACAGAGAGGTAGACGACCTGCAGAGAGATAAAGGAGGCAGACTGACCCTTAGACACACACACACACACACACACACACACACACGCACACACACACACACACACACACACACACACACACACACACACACACACACTCCTTTTATGTGCAGTGTGCTATACATGAGATCATCCAAGAAATGTTCTGACAGATCAGACCTGTTCCTGAGCAAACAACACTGTGGGTGTGTGTGTGTGGGGGTGTGTGTGTGTGTGTGTGTGTGTGTGTGTGTGTGAACTTGCATAAGTTAAACCTCAGGGATGAGTTAACTATCAGTGACGATGTTTATTGTCCTCATTCTGACCAAAGACTATATTTGTACTGAACCAACATGACGAATGAAACAGAATATTCCTGTTCAGATGCAGCCGTACAAACTACAATTAAGGTGAGATTTTTACAAACTGGACTCATTGAATCCACAAGAGTCTCAGCTTTCCGGTCAGACCCGATTTATGCAGCTCACAGACTGTTTAGGGACCCAGAATGCACAAAGACCCACACACAAGAGGACACAACAACACATTTACTGCAGGAGAAACACTGACTGTTATCAGCATAAAGTGGGCATGTCAGTAAAGAGGAGACTCGTGGGTTTTCAACATAAAGTGGACATGTCAGTAAAGAGACTCGTGGGTTATCAACATAAAGTGGGCATGTCAGTAAAGAGGAGACTCGTGGGTTATCAGCATAAAGTGGGCATGTCAGTGAAGAGGAGACTCGTGGGTTATCAACATAAAGTGGGCATGTCAGTGAAGAGGAGACTTGTGGGTTATCAACATAAAGTGGGCATGTCAGTAAAGAGACTCGTGGGTTATCAACATAAAGTGGGCATGTCAGCAAAGAGGAGACTCGTGGGTTATCAACATAAAGTGGGCATGTCAGTAAAGAGACTTGTGGGTTATCAACATAAAGTGGGCATGTCAGTAAAGAGACTCGTGGGTTATCAGCATAAAGTGGGCATGTCAGTAAAGAGACTGGTGGGTTATCAACATAAAGTGGGCATGTCAGTAAAGAGGAGACTCGTGGGTTATCAACATAAAGTGGGCATGTCAGTAAAGAGACTCGTGGGTTATCAGCATAAAGTGGGCATGTCAGTAAAGAGTCTACCAGTTCTTCTGTGGCGTGTTATTCCACACACTTTTTTGACAAAATAGCTTGATACGATTAGTACCAATAAAATGCTCAGATTTTGTATTTGCAGCTTTAAACTTGAACCCACTGAAAGAAAAACGCCATGAACTTCACTTAACTCTTTCCTCAGTTACTAAACATGTCAACTTGTTACAGTGCACAAAAAAAAGAAAGAAAATATTTTAGTTCTAGATCTAAGAGCAGAAAACCAGTGTGTGTTGTTAGATGTCAGGATGGAGAGGCTGTGGGAGGACGGGGGAGAACCAGAGGAATGTGGGGAGAAAAGAGAGGAACATGGGAATAAAGGAGTGGGAGAGGACGAGAGAGGCAGGGAGGAGGGACGCCCAGCCAGCAGCCAATCAGAGAGCAGGGCAGGCTGCAGCTGTGTTGTCTTTGTGACATCACAGCAGGGATCCGGCCAATAGGAACGCAGCCAAGTGAAACAAGTTGAGACCTAAACGATCGGGTTAAGAAACAATCAGTGTTCTCAGTGTGACAAAATAATCTGTCAGAGAGAGTTGCTCAAACGGCCCAAATGAAGCTTTATTATTGTGTAAAATATATCAGAATATCAATATTGGCTGTAAAAGTCTCATTATACATTTTGATCACGATACATTTAGCAAAGCTCTCAAATTATATGATAAGTTTTACATACAATTTAATAGTTGAATATATAAACTGTTAAACTAAAAAAAAGAAAATTAATAGTGATCGTTCAATGATCATGATGTATTTTTATTATAATTTAATCATTTATTTACTCCCATTTTGATAATTTAGACATATTTTTTAATGAATTTGTCTCTATAAATCCTCTCTCTTGTTTGTGTTCATTATTATATTGATAATCTTTCCGTCCATCTCTGCGGTGGTTGTCGTGGTGACGTGGTTCCCACGCCGTCACTGTTTACCGACCGGTTAAACGCCTATAAAACACTCTTTGTTCTCCGAGTTTGATCCGAAGCTGTCAGAGCTGTCGGAGAGCAGGAAATGGCTCCCAGCCTGTCGGGTTTCATTCCTCTCTGACATCATTAATGTGTCAGGTCTGTTTTCTGCCTGCGGCTGCTTTTGAACTCGTTCTGCTCTGACTGAAAGGTGTCACACCTTCCCGCTCTTACCTGACAAGTCTCTTAAAATACTTCGCGTAATGTTGGTGAGCTACCTGAGCAGCTACGTGTCAACAGGAAACACAAACAGGTTTATCAGTCATCAGCTGAGAAAGCACTTCTTAAGTATTTTAGTCTTCCGCACCTCTCAGGAAAAAAGATTACATTCATCTTATGTCTTTAGTCACTTTTCAGATTAAGATTTTATATGAAAACACGCTTGATAATCTTAGAATTTATGAGGCATTCACTACATTTATCCAACAGGGCTGAACTAATTTATTAGACCTCCTGTCTAGAAATCTTTCCACAGCTTTGTTTCAAACTAAAATGTTCTTGTTGTTTATTTGTCAAATAACAAAGTGAATTCAGCTATTTATTGGCAGATTTGAGTCGCAAGTCAGAAAATTAATCAACCACTAAAACTCATTTTTCTGCTCAGGAATGCAAATATATAACTATAATCAAGAAATAATAACGTGCTTTACTATTTTTACAGTTCATTTGTAAAACAGTGCATTTGAAAATGAATTGATAACAATAATAATAATAATAATAATATTTTTGCAAGAGGAGACTTGTTGGTTATCAGCATAAAGTGGGCATGTCAGTAAAGAGACTCGTGGGTTATCAGCATAAAGTGGGCATGTCAGTAAAGAGACTCGTGGGTTATCAACATAAAGTGGGCATGTCAGTAAAGAGGAGACTTGTGGGTTATCAACATAAAGTGGGCATGTCAGTAAAGAGGAGACTTGTGGGTTATCAACATAAAGTGGGCATGTCAGTAAAGAGGAGACTCGTGGGTTATCAACATAAAGTGGGCATGTCAGTAAAGAGACTCGTGGGTTATCAGCATAAAGTGGGCATGTCAGTAAAGAGGAGACTCGTGGGTTATCAACATAAAGTGGGCATGTCAGTAAAGAGGAGACTCGTGGGTTATCAACATAAAGTGGGCATGTCAGTAAAGAGACTCGTGGGTTATCAACATAAAGTGGGCATGTCAGTAAAGAGACTGCCAGTTCTTACCTGGCGTGTTATTTCACACACCTTCCAACAAAATAGCATGATACCAATAAAGTGCTCAGATCTTGTAGTTGTAGCTTAATAATTGAGGGAACCTCTAACAGACCCCATGTGATAACTTCAGGGTCGAACTACAGAAACATGAAAATGAAATGAAATTAATTAATATTAATTACATTTTTCATATTTTGTTGCTCAAATTGTTGAAATTTTATTCATCCAGCACATGATGTAACACTCTTTCTGACTCAGACTGTAAAACGCAGAGTTTGAAAGGACTCGAAACAGAAAACCTGGAGAATAAAATCATGCATAGGGTCCAAACTAATGTCTCTCTGTCTGTCTGTCTGTCTGTCTGTCTGTCTGTCTGTCTGTCTGTCTGTCTGCCTGTCTGTCTGTCAGTGTGTCAGGGGATGAGTAACCAGCTGACTCTGTTGGGGACTCGTGAGGATCACTATGACCAGATGGTGAAGAAGTACTCCAACTGCTCGGTGATCCTGGACAACCTGGAGGTGACCTACACCCTGGAGCACCAGGACCTGTCCTTCCTCCAGGTCCGTCTCTCCTCATTGATCAACTTCTCTCCAGTTGCTCCTTCCTCTCAATCGCAACTCAAGCTTCTCCTTTGCGTTACATTTGAGAGGACGTGGCTGTGACATCTGCCTCCAACAGCTCAGAAAACACAAACCCAACCCCGGAGGATAGACACGCACGCTGTCAAAACAATCATGTGGGTTTTTCAAAATAAGTTGCTGTGCAGCAGGTCAGAGCGTCTTTAGTTGCATCAACAACAGCTGCATGTCCAGGAAACTATAACACATCTGTGAGTAAAAACAGCTCGCATTCACTGCAAATATGAGGGAATATCCACAACGGATCACTGAAGATCTGAGAAAAAACATTTGTGATCCAAACGCAAACAAAAAGTCCAGTGGAGGGGGAATCTTTCCAGCAGGGGGCACCAATGTGTCATGGTAAAAACTTATTTAGATCAATTTTGCTATCAGAAATTGAGTAAATTAAAATTTATACTTTAAATAAAATTAAAGTTAACGGGGCACCGTCTCCTTTTCTTAGAAAGGGGAAAAGATAGCAAAATCACTGCAAAACAGTCTCATAAAGTTACTAAACTATCAATTGGGAAACTGATAATAATAATAATAATTAATATATATATATATATATAAACGTATTAATATTTAGTTGTGATTGAAGGAATTTGGAGTTCTTTTCATAGCAGAGGTTGGCATCTCACTCATTCATGTGCTCGTGCGACATTTAAAGGAACAGCGTGTTAAGTCCAAAAAGATATTTATTCTAAAACAAAGCAAGCAAAATACACAATAACTATTCTAAAAGAATATTTACAGTGGAAATGTGGGAGAAAAGATTATGTGTGTGTTTGTACAAAACGGCCGATCGAGGGTAGACATCGTTTTTGTAATGGTTTTATAAAAATATCTCAAAAAGTAAGTTAGGAACACACTCAAAATACATTTCCTGTGGTTTGAAAGGATCTCGTGCAACCTTTTTCACATTTACACTTTTGAGGGATTCAGCTGTGACATTTCTGTATTTAGAAAAATATGAGTGTGTTTTCTTTGCACTTTTTTTTGCAATTTATTTAGCTAATATGGACA